>NC_143397.1:215914046-215961546 GCF_052110815.1 Crocodylus siamensis | reverse complement strand
AAAAGGTCAAGCATTAGTTCAATTAAAATGGCACTGTATAGTGGAGGGTTATACCCTTGTCTGCTTGTGGACAGGACTCCCTATGAGAGCCTCATAGTTAGCCTCCCACTTTGACTTCCTGTAGAAGGATCTCAGCTGCATGCCTACTTTATGGAAATGGGTGCCTCCTCTCTAGCTGGATCCTGCGGTCATACGGCTGAGGGCAAACAAAACTTGGCGGCATCTGAACTCCAAGCCTCCACTGGACCTGCATGTACGATGCCCACCAAAGGATATGGAAGTATCTGAAGCCCCAGGCCAGGGTGGAGGATGCTTGCTGGTAGCAGGGCCATATATGGTTCTTGAATGGTTCACACAGATTTCGAATTATTGATTTGGCTGATTTGACTTGAGACAAGAAAAATTGTCCTAAAAAAAAAAAAAGCACATTTGCCCAGTACGACCATATTTTTTATAGTCATGCTGAATGTTAACTTTATTTAATCAGCTTAATAGTTGGTTTCCATTACTGAGCACATTTGGCAGCAGCTAAATGATGGTGTATTTAATGAGGTTTCCTTGTATGCAGATGTAAGACGAGGTGCTTTTTCTCCCATGCTGATTGGAGGAAAAAACCTAGTCTTGTATTCAAGTCAACATACTATTTATTTTATTTTATTGTCAGTCTATCCTGGAAGACCTGGAGTTTGAGGAAAATTATTTCGTTTCGTAGGACAGAGAAAGGTGCCTGTTTACATTAATATGTCTCCTGCATAATAAGATAAGGCATAAAATGATAACAGTTAGTGTGCTGGACTTGGGTGATAGATTATTTGGGATGGATGTTCAAGACACAAAAAATGGTGAAACAATTATTAATTAAAAAATTCAGGTAGTAGTTGTGGCTTAGATGATATGGTGTCATTATGTAAAGTTTGTAAGTTGCATTATTAGTGCAATTTGTGGAATGGTGAGCTGTGACTTCAGGGTTTCTGTGTTATGTTCTTGTACGTTCAGCTAAGTCCTGTAGTATACCACACCTATGTCCTGTATCGAACAGCCATCTGAGCCTTTGTTGTGAAGGGCAATATATAAATCAAATAATTCAAATAAATGAATAAAAACAATATAGTAAAAAAGTGCTGCATATGTGTAAAAAAAATTAAGGATGTACAAATAGATTTTTTTTAAAAACCTTTTTTTAAACCCCACTTTTATTTTATTACATTTTTACTTTAATGGTTTTTTTCTTTTCACATTTTGACAGCCCTACATTAAGGTCTAAACTTACATTAATCTCTTAAAGCCATTTAAATAAAAAAAATTTTCAAACAGTACATTTTTCCTCCAGCATTTTAAGGAAAGTCACTACTTAAGCACTGGGAGCCAGAGTCCATGTGATAATCAAGCTTTTGACAGCTGTATTCTCTAATGTAGATTCAGAGAACATATTTTATTTGTTTACATTTTTCAGTTCAGTTCAGTAACTGGTTAATTCAAAGGTGAGAAACTGATTGGAAGTTGAAAAAGCAAGAAAGCTTATTTTCATCTTCCAATTTCCAATTGAAAACTAGGTATGAGAAGCAAAGATCTATTAGTTTTTAAATTCGTAAGGAAAATATTAACCAGAAATGTTCATTATGAATAAGGACCTGCCAAAATCACGAGCCCCTGTGCTCCCTGGGGAAGGAAAAAAACAACAAAAAACCTCCTAAAAACTTACAGAAAATAAAATGCTAGCTCCCTCTGGGGAGCTAGTGAGCAAGCAATCCTCATGGCCTCTGAGATCTGTCTGTGCAGCCCATTGGGGTGGGGAAGGGGGACAGGGGCTGCTGGCACAAGATGGCTGCACCCCCCCCTTGCTGCTGATTGGCTGGAAGGGCTCTCTGTCATAGGGCTCCACCCCTCTCCAGTTGGCAGCAAAGGACGGTGCTACATGACGGACAGCCCTCGCAACCAATCATAGGTGAGGGGTGAGGGTCACCAGTCAGAGGTGTGGGGGGCCCCACCACACTTGGCCCATGAAAATGGCTTCCAGCCCTACGGATCTGCCCATGAAATGGGCCAGCAGCCTCCTCAAGTTCAGTAGATCCCTTATTATGGATACTACTAGTTTTTCTTAATAAATTGCTTTTATTTGCAAAACATACACTGATATACTTTGTTAGATGTGTAGTGCACTTAACAGAGTTTTAAATATTAATGACAATTTTAAAATGTACAGGTGTTTTGGGCATTTTAAAGTGAATTTAAATTTTTATCCCAAAGCAGCTTGGTATAAATCACAAATAAAAAGCAATAATCTTTAAAATGAATATAATTTACCGTTAGAATTACTATTGGAATAGTAGTCTAATAAAATTTTAAACATTTTAAAAGTAAACATTTTAAAAAGTCTAATAAAATGACTAATAAAATAAAATTATCAATAGAATTATATTCTAATAAAATTAAATATAAAATCTAGTAATCTTTATAAATCCAGGCTAAGCAAATCATTGTTTAAATATGCATATTGTATATCCTCCTGATTAGGAAAAAGTTTAATGTAAAATCTTCATTTACCTGGAAAGCAGCATGCTTTAATGGTTACCAACTACTGGGAAGAAACTGTTCTGTAGGACAATAAGTAAAAACCACAAATACAAAACAGAATTAAAACTAGTTACTCAAACCTGCACCTGTTGTCTTCTGACAATTAAAATTAGAAATTTAAAATCACTTCGATTTAAATCAGTTGGCCCCAGGGAAACCAGAAGGGGTGCAGTGGCATGGATGCACCCCTCCAGCCCCTTGCAATCAATACTGCAGAAGCAGCAGCCAGGGCCTTTTTTTTTTTTTTTAAGTCCTCAAACTGGGTAAGACTTCTCCCCATCCCTTCCCCTCTGCACCTCCTCTCCCTGCCTCTCACCTTCTTTCATCTCCCTTTACAAAATCCTGGACCTTTCCCTGATTGACCCAAGGACAGAACTGGGAACAAGCAGTTCATGAATTCTAATCCTGTGTCTGACAGACTCCCTCTATCTGTGACTTGATAAATTAATTCCCCATTTTACAATCTGCAAATGAGGCTTTTAAGCATATTCCTACTTCAAGTGGGGGTGAAAACGTACTGTTCTGAAGATGAGCTGTGCTCTGTAATTACATAGCTCTATTCAGTTTTGATCCTGAAATTTCACCAGAATTTTATATCTATATAATTTTGGCATTGTTAGTTTTCCTGCCTCTCTCCATCGCACAAGACATTCTAGTATAGGTAATACTTTGGACCTATTTCATGTTTCTATATGAGGGGCTCTTCAAACAAACAAACAAAAATATCTGCTGGTATCTCTGTTATGGTGGTTGCCAGTAAAACAGGAATAATCTGTATTCAGTTATATGTTTCTTAGTGATGAGCCAGGGCATGTTACTAGCCCAGTTAAGGTGTCTTGCATTTCCAGAGGCATGAGCATTTATATTTATATTTAAATACAAAAAAATCTCCAGCAAGCACCCTGTTTGTTATCTAGTCCTACTTGCTTTTCATAGATTGCATCTTATGGTCATTAGGAAGTGTAATAATAAATGCCTGGTAGCATCTGCTGTCATTTAAAGTAGAAAAGTATTTTTCCCCTAAACTTCCCTCTCTTGTGTTCACAACTTTTCAAACATTCCCTTTTATTATGCTGAATTTTTTCATGCTTTGTTCTTTAAAGGTGATTTTTTTTTTGTAAACTCAGAGCATTTTTTTCCTTTAACTTATCCTTTCAATTGGAAGTAATTGAATTATTCTCTAGCGCTAGTCATAAGAACTTCACTCAGTGACATATCTGAGCTGTTCCCTTTCATATCTACATTACTCTGTACAAGTCATTTTAAGATTGCGTCCGTATATCAGAGGCCTCTGAAAAAAAAGTAGACTCAGATTCACTAATGGTCTTTAGTCAAGAAAAAGAAGTGAAAGTTAATAGTTATACAATCTGAATATAAAATGAAACACAAATATAATAATAAGAAACCAAGGAAGATAGAGATATGCTTTTGCCAGTTTTAAAGATTTGGAATATGAGATTGGTTTTCTTTTAGCATTTTAATTATTGTCCTCCATATCAGTAAATAGATTCTCACTATTTCATGCGTGCATGCACACCCATCCCCACCATGACTTTACCCTCAAATAAGGTTCCTTCTTTAAACATGGCTAAGTAAAATAAGTGTAATACAAGATTAGCAAAACAGGTTCAACTGGGAGTGGGTTTTTCATTGATTTCTAATTTTGCTGCTTTATCTTCATGAGGCTGCCTGAGAGCCGTTCAGTGCTCCCTTAATGTCTGAAAACACTCTTACAGGCCAATCTGCCCCTGCTACAGCGGGAGCTCCTGCACTGTGCAAGGCTGGCCAAGCAGAACCCCGCCCAGTACCTCGCTCAGCATGAACAGCTGCTTCTGGATGCCAGCACCACCTCACCTGTTGACTCCTCAGAGCTGCTTCTCGATGTGAACGAAAACGGGAAGAGGCGAACTCCAGACAGGTGAGAAGGCACTGTACTTTTACACTGCAACAGTAAACTTTTTTTAGGTTACATGACTAATGTGCTGATGCCTCTTACAATGAGCAAAGCAATGTGGATTTCCCCATTTCATCCCACAAAAATTGTGTTTAGTTTTCTAAGATCCAATTTTTCAGTTCCACCTAAGCAATGGGCAGATTATCCTTGAATCTGTACCTACCCTGTCTTCTGCTTGACTTCAGACTAACATGGCTACCTCTGTCTCTATATGAAATGTATATTCATATAAGACTCCAAACAGTGGAGTCCTATGCAGCCACATAAGCCTGAGGGGAGAATGTGACTATGCATAATTAGGAATAATACAGATCTGTTTATAGTGCTATTAATAACTATTTGGTGCATAGTATCTGTATGCAGTTTAAAGTGCTTAGCAGATCATTCCATATGCGAGTCTGTCTGCATTTAGTCTTTTGTCCAAAGAAGATTTAAATATGGGAAATCAGATAGCCACGCATGTTGGGGAATATAAAGTATGCTTCACAGTGCAATTGAATTTTCAGTTATGTATTCAGCAGTGTTATGTTTTTAACCATAGATATGCAAAGATATATTCACCTTTTTAAATCTGTAGGAGGAAACTGTTTTCAACATGAAACAAGGGATAACTTTAGTCATAAGGCCTCCAGAGAAACAGTGACACAGTATGTGATGGAGTGGTTTTCATGTGGATGAAGGGCAAGACTGTTTTTCCTTATTGTAATAAAGTTCTGTGTTTAGTGACTCTAATTTATTTTTGATTGTTGTTTGATAATATAAGGTCAGAAATTTGATTTTTTTTCACTAGGGCCAAGTAGTGGATTTTAGCTGCTGTTTTGTCACTGATAGTACCAAGCTGACAATTTATACAGTTCCACTTGGAAGAAATTTCTTTTGTGTATTAAGCATCACAGATGCCCCAGATATCTTCTGCAGTGAAAAGATGGAGATTCTGTAAGCCCTGGAGGGAATGCAGTTTATATAGGTGACATTTTAGTTTATGGGCAGGCAGTGGAAGAACACAGCATATGGGAAAAACATGGTCTGAAGATAACTGAGGCTGCTGGAGGAAAATGAAATAGCAACTATTTGAGAAGATGTGAATTTGTGAGGTTCAGAAAATAGATGCAAGGTCTTGTCAACATTTAGTTCATGATACCTCAAAGCACTCATGCTACAAATGAACAGTAAAGATTAAGACTGGGTGGCTGTTAGAGGGCAGGAAACGCCCAATGTATTTGACATGCCAGTCTACTGCAGAGTACATGCTAGGGATATCCTTTGAGCTGATTGACACATTATTGAGACTCCTTGTTGGCCCCCAAGATTCTCCAGACCCTAGAAGAGTTGCATGGATGCCCGTTTTTGACAGAGATTCTTTTTGCTTCCCTTCCTACAAAAGCTAGGCCAAATATTAGTAATCTCCAGTAGTATAACTAGGACAGACACCTACCGCAGATGCTGACTATGAGCAGGCACCAGAATCAAGCTCTTTGCCACTTCTGCCCACCATAAGAGCTGGGTAGGGCAGCATCACACCAATCACTACATCTGGGAAGTGGGGGGCAAGTGGGGCAAGCAGAATGGTGCTCCCCTTCCACTTCCTCTGTAGAGCCTTTGCCAGTGCCCTGGTTCCAATATGTATATATGGGGGAAAGGGAAGTGAACAGGGCACCAGGATGCCTTCAAAGAAGTCCCGGCCACATGAGAGCTGATACTGCTCACACCGAACAACAACAGCACTAGCAGCAGTCCAGGAAGGTAAGACTTCCTTTCCCTTTGCCCATGACACCATGTTCTGCTCCCTCCCCCATCTCCTGTGGTTGGCATACTTTTGCCTTCCCTGATCTTGACCACTCAATGAGCTCCCTATGCTACTGATGGTCACAAATGTTAACAGCAAACTGTGTCCAAGATGGGTAACTTGACTAATGCATCAGGAGTTGCCCTTCAATTTTGTGACTTCATGCAAAGGGAGGAATTTTCTTAAGCTGAAGTATCAGTTATTTGTGGCAAAGGTACCACAGTCCTTTGGCATTTGCAAGACAACATATTGAAAATAACACGTACTGGGAAACCAGGACCTCCCAAAATATTAGAAATGAGCCCAGAGATCTATGTGGATCTTTTCCATAGGATAGGAGCTAGAACAAAAGGAGGAATCATGTGCTTCTTACATAATAAACACAACTTAAAGGATCTGTGAAGCCAATTTAGGTCTTTGTATGCGCTAGGTCCCAGAAAAGGGGGAAAATGACATTAGGTCTGTATAACAGAGGAAAGAACCTTGCAGTGCTTCCTATTTTTCTTGGTTGGTAGAAATTATTCTTTCTTGACCCATCTGACAGAACAGCATAACACTTGGCATTCCAAAAGCATAGTTATTCAGTTTGAGCCACAATTTGTTGAATCCCAAAATTTGTGGTGAGTGCAATTTCAACCTATGTTTGGTTTGTCTCTTTTGTCCAGGAAAGCATGAGCTCACAGGCAGTGTATTTTGTTAAGAGTAATGACTCAAAAAATTCTGGATTCAAAAGTAAACTTTGATCAAGAATAGCCCAGTTTAACAAATTTGGGCCAAGGAAATTTGTCCAGCATGGAATTCACAGATGTGACCCAGCAATGGGATTTTCAACAGCCAGCATGCTAAACAGGCATATGCCAGCTACTAGGAAATGCTAAGCACAGGGGTATCTGAGAAATCTTAATATCTCCTCAGAAATGGGTACCTACCTACAGCCCTTAGGCACCTGTGCAAAATTAAGATTCACAGCTCAAAAATCCCTCCTGGACATAAGCACCTGAGATTTCCCTTTGGAAAGTCCCTTCTTGTATGGATGACAGCTTTACAACCTCTGTTTTTTTAAAGCTGGTCTGGGGGGGGAAAAGGCAATGTTCCACGCCCTCCTTCAGCCTGAAAGAGTTGAAGTCCTAATCTCCCACTTTCCATGAAAAGCCTTGCCCATCAAGTTGTGTTGGTCTAAAAAACAGAGGCAGACAAAACTCTTGGGCTAGAGACAATATCTTTTATTAGAGCAACTAAATAGTAACAAAAAATGTCTTTCTTTGTAAGTGTGTGGGTCCAAATACCCTCCATCAGGCAGAGGTGAAGTAAAAGATTGTAAAAGTTCTCCCAGGCAGAAAAGAAACTTCATCTTTTTTTTTTTGCTACTGTTTAGTTGGTCTAATAAAAGACGTTGCCTTTAACCCAAGAATTTTGTATGCCTCTGCTATTTAGACCAACACAGCTAAAATCTATTTCACTAAAACATAGAAGAAATTGTAATTAGCCATTTGGAAATGTAAACTTCATTGTTAAACAGGAAATAAGCAAAATTCAACTCCCTGCCTGACATCTGACACCTTCAGGGAAGAAACCTGCTGGAGCTGTCTCTCTGCCTAATCTGCATATTCATAGAGAAACTTTTTCACAAATGAACTTTGAAACCCAGGGGAACTGCACCATCCTTTACCTCCCCTGTACAAGATGAAGTGTCTTTTCTATGTGGAAGAACATTTACAATCTTTGAACTCTCCTCTACCTGATGAAGGGTATTGGGACCTGTAAGCTTGCAAAGATAGAATTTTTTTGCTACTATTTAGTTGATGTAATAAAAGAAATCATCTCTAGCCCAAGAGTTTTGTCTGCCTTGACCATCAAGTGCGAGTCCTCTCTCTCTCTCCTCTGTTTCAGCTCTGCCATAACACAGAAATGAATAGCAGGTTTGTTTGCCCAGAAATTGAGCAAGATACAAAAGCTTTAAGATGTCATGGAACCCTGGGCTCCACCTATGAAGTCATGCCACCTCTTGTGCTCTTGCCTGGCTCAGCTTCAACAGGAGGGGTGGAAGGTATTCCCATCCCCGCCTGGCTTTTGTAACCTGGTCTAAGTACAAAGGTTCAAAAAGCCTGAGGTGGAATTGGTTCAATCTTCACAGGTTTGTCTAAACTGTGTAGTTTGAACCAATAACAAACTGAACTGACTTTCAGTGTTCAGGGGGGCAGAAGCCCGCACTGGCCCAGGCCAAGAGCCTGGGGATGCTCAGATGCACTGCCCCTCATGGCCAGCTCCCTAAGGCTGCTAAACGCAGCCCAGTGGCAGCCCAGGCCTGATTGGCTGCTGGACACATGACCAACCTGCACCCCGCATCCCGACTGTCAGCCGCAAGGAGGGGAGAGCCAGCAGAAAATCTGTGAGAGGACTGGAATGCACCACCTGGCCCTGAGGTCTGTCTGGCCTCAGAGGGGAGGGAGGGGTGCACACACTTTGCCTGGTGTAAGGGAAAGAACACACCAGGGTTTTTTTTCTGTCCCCCACAGCCCAGCTTACCAGACTAGGAACAGCTCAGTCCTGCCCCCTCCTCAGCCCCTGCCTGTGAGAGTTGGGGACTGGGGCGTAAATGCACTGGGCCAGGTAGGCACTGGCCTCCCCCAGCCCAGGCCTGCCTTGCACAGTGGCCCCCACCAAGGGCTTTTCGCTCCCCTGCAGCCTAGCTCACTGGGCTGAGATCAGCTCATCCCAACCCCCTCTCCTCAGAGCTGATCCCCACCTGGCTCACTGGGGTGCAGGGTTATGAAAAGCCTCTGGTGGGGGCTTCCCTCCCTCTTCCCCTCCCGACACTGGGCAGACCTGAGGTAGGGGAAGGCAGCGCCTAGCTGGACCAGTGCATTTGCACGCCCTGTCTCTCTTAGGTGGGTGTTGTAGAGAGGGCAGGGCTGAGCTGATCCTAGCCTGGCAAGTTGGGTCACAGGGAAGTTGTTTATCTTAAACTGGTTTTGGCCATTTTGAAAGTGGTTTACATGAACTGAACTTCTATTCTGTTATGGGTTTAAAACTGCTTTGATCACTTAAACTGGTTGATGTGTAACTTCTGTCTCTAGCCCTGATGGTTAAGGCACTTTCATGGAAATGGGAGTTATGTATTTTAACCCCCTCCCACCCCCCACCCCCCCGGTGGCAATGGGATTAGAAGTCAAGTCTCTAAGCTGTAGGGAAGGGCTTTAACCATCTGCCACCTTTTTAAATGAAAGTGATAATGTGCTATACTTTGCATTGAGGTTAACATTGTCAGTGTGTGGAAAGTATGTTCTATGGGTCTACCTACCTTAAGGGGACTGAGGCACAAATATACCTCATTTGTGAATACCATGTAGACTTAGACATGAAATTGCTGCTGAGACACAGTTCAGTCTGAATGGCAACACATCCACAGTTGCAGTAGCAGAATTTTAGATGACCTGGAAGTTTGCTGGCAAAAGTATAGGTGCCTAATTAGGTAGGGTTTTTGTGGTTTGTTTACTTGAAGCTAGACACTTAGGGCTTTTACACATGCTCTGGTGGTAGGGGGTGGCAGTTGCTTTAATTAGAGCAGATCTGAGAGCCTTTCTAATTAAAGCACTGCTGCATCTTGTATATCAGTGTCCTCATGCTTCAAAATGGTGGCAGGGGAGCTTAAGCTAAAAGCTTGCTTGACAAGCTTTAGTTCAAATGCCCCACTGCCATTTTTAAGCACGGGGATGCTGATACATGAAATGCAGGAGGCTGTTGGAGCATGGTATTGCCACCTTCCAGCAGACTCAATTGATTGAGTCTTTTCTGATGCACTGGAATTCCAGTGCGTCAGAAAAGCCTCCCGGCTTGTGTATAGGCACCCTTCAATTTCACATAAGTTCCGCTGTAGTTGCCTAATATTTGACACTGGGGAGGAGCCGGGATGTAGGTTTGAGCGACTACAAATTTAAAAGACGCACTTGTTTATCTATTGGAATGTAACCATAAGCTTAGAAAAATAAGGCTTGAGCCTGGTCACACTGAACAATTCTGCTATTGTTTAGGTGCACTCGGGGAATTCTCTACAAAAAGAAAGGTAAACGCATCAGCTTAATTCCAGTGGAGTTGCCATGTGACCTGGTGGCAATGTGTGATGGAATCCTATTGAGAAGGCTCTTAAATCTATTGAACAGGAATCTACATCATTTGAAATTTGGTAATAAAGTAAATCAACCATAAAATCTTCCTTAGAGCCAAAATATGCACAGCTCTAGATGAGTGGGTGAAACCAGTGATTCTCTTGCTTCCAGTTCTGTTTAACGATAGTTTATACAAGCACACAAAGGGAGAAAGACATAGGGATAAGTGTAGCATTTCTTTAGATATCTAAATATTTTTCATATAGGAAAAAATGGTAGAAAGTATTGAGTAGCATAACTCCTGCCTGTAATTGCATATATTTAAATAAAAAGCATCTTTCCAGGGGAAACAAATGTATTAGAATAAATTCTGCCTTTTACTATGTAGTCCTCTGTCACTGAAATCAGTTAAGCTACACTTCCACATTCTGCCCCACTGCTCCAGAAAAAAGAGAATCTTTCCACATGCTATATATAAATGTACAAGCATACTCGCATGTAAACTATAAAATTGACTGCAGTAGAAGTGAAATACCATCCTGAATTTGGAAGAGAAAGGAGTATCTGCATTGGGTATATGTACACACATGCACATTGAGGGATTTTTACTAAAGCCAAGAATATGTCTGTATACAGTAACTTTTTCTGCATAGCTTTTCAGCAGCTTGTTTGTATATATGCATTTTCCATCTCTAGTTATTTATCTGCATACCCAAATCTACTGTATATGAGGTTTTATAGAGCAATCTGACAGCAGAGCTTTGTGTTTTACTGAATGTTTTCTTGGTGCATATGGTCTGACATGGATGAGCAGCCACGGTGAGATTTTGGAGTCTATTAAACTAGCTCATTAAAAAGATCAATCTGTTTCTGTAATAACACTGGGAGCCATCAGTCACTGCAAGATAGAAAAAACTGACACCTGAGGAGACAACACATTTTGGTAATTTGTTCATGACATGTCATGAACAAAGTGTTCACTATATTTTGTTTACAACTTTTGGGGCCTGTATCACACTGTAGTAAGGCTAAAAACCTGGACTAATACAACTCCCTTATTTTTTTATTTTTTTTTGAGAATGAATACTTTGCTTAAAATTTCTACCTGATTTTTAAATTAACTGAAAAGACTTCCTGCTTTGTACAAATAAATTTATTTTTCTTTTGAGGATATAGAGTCAATGTTTCTATGGCCCAGAAACATGACTTAGTACCTGTAAATGTATGGTGGGTACCTACAATGTGGATACAGAATATTAAGTAACTCCTCCCACCAAAAATAAACCCCCCCAAAAAACCCCTGTTAAACCTGACTCTAATTTTAATTTTAAAAAATTGTATCTTGGGAGTATGATGTATGTTTAAGAGACAAAATAACATTTATGACAAGGTTTGTTTTTAAGCTTCGGATTGCATTCCAATAGGTAAGAGGCCATGATGGTTTTGTCAGTTTTGAGTGGAGAGTTCTTTTTGTAGTCTTCATGCCCTTTAAGAAAAATGTGGCACAGAAATTAGTTCTAATACTGTTAGAAATTAAACTTATTTTTCAAAGAGCTGAACAGCGTCTGCTGCCATCTAAGTTAATGAGAATGGTTAGTAATTGAGTTAGTATTTCATTGCATCATGTTATGTGCAAAATGAAAAGTTCAGGAATTGTCCTTGAGTAGAGTTTTAAATGTGCACTTCCGTGACATAGTGGCATATATGATAGTGGTAAATACACACCCTGATATTTACCTATTATGTTGTTTGTACAACATTACAGGCAGAATAATTTCTGAAATAGAAGTACCTAAATAGACTTCCATTGGATTGGTATAACTCCTTCCCTTATTATGTAAATATCAATTTAAACTATTTGTGTGAGATATTTAAGTATCTTGCACGAATAATGAGTGAACATTTTCACTCTTCTGTATTCACTGACTTCAATATCCTTATTCTCATAAATAGATTTAATATTTTATATCAAGCAGTCAAGTTAATTTGCCAGCCAGAGTAGTCTTGCATTATTTGACTTCCTGATCTGGAAAATATCCAGATGCGCAATCATTCGAAACTAAAGATACTTACTTTATATTGATTTTTATATGCCTTGAGCTGTTTTTAATAAGAAGTAATGGTAAAACCCAAATGTATAGCCACATGTTACATGTTTGTATTCAGAGTTTCCCTTTTCAGTATCCAAGGCTCTGAACCTCTGAAGTACATTTTTTCAAACTCTCTCTCTAGAGAGAGAGAGAGAGAACTGTTGATCTGCTAGATCATGGTGTATGTGTAAGAGGTCTAGTCAAGTGCCTGATGAATCATATATGTACCTCAAGGAAACATTGGCTGGAGGGAAGTAAAAAGAAGAGGAACAATATAACAGTTAAGCTTTCCACATGTTCACTGCAATTTTCTGAATATTTTTGCTCTTAAAAGTTCTGCAGGATAATCAGTTAATGAAATTAAACAGATCGGATACAAAATATCATTGTTATTTTCAGTTCTGTCTTCAGTACATACTTTCCCTTCCTTCTCCATGTCCCTCCTCCAGTTCCTGTGGACTCTGAATCTCACAACAGTCCGGTGTGATAGAGAAGTGCTGCTATACAACTAACCAAATAGGCAACTGAGTTACTTAGTCTAAGTACCTAGACCAGAAATGTACAGAAGGTCTCTGGTAGTTCATAAACGAAGTCTATGCCTCCCAATATCCTCCTAATATCTAAAATAATATTTTCATAACTTTTAATTCAAAATATGTTGAATTGTTTCATGGTTTCTGTTATAAGGGCTATAGATGCATTATAGCATATTATATGTACATTCATAAAGGCAAACATTAAAATGCTGCACCGTTATTCATAATTATTTTTGATGAATATTTCAATAGTACACAGGTTAGTGTATGAACTGTATTTGTTCACTCTTGTATTGTATATAAATGTACAGACAGGCTTTAAAAACATCACTTCTATATTCAAAAAGCCCACAAAAATAATTTCTCAATATAATTCCAAAAATAGAAATCGTTCTTTGACTGGTGCATTTCTATGGCTGTCTCTTCATTTAGGTGATAAGTGCAGACATGAAACAAGAGGAAAATAGACATGTAAATATAATACCAAAATTAGTGAAGCGTTATAAAAATAGACAAATTTACATGCCTAGTATCTAAGAATTAACCTCTTGTTTGAAAACAGGTTCAAGGACATGAGCACCTGAAGTATAGTTATTTGAAAACTTCATTTTGATTCAGGTGTCCCCCACTGTGAACTGTGTTTTCTCTCACAGTAAAACTGCGGTAAGAGCAAATGAAGAAAAATACAGGACCTCTATACTGTCTGATTTTTTAAAAATCTTTTTTAGAGATTGTTTCAAAATAATTTAGTGGGGTTCTGAGAAATTTGTACAGTTTGATTTGCGCCTATCAAATAGTGTTGCGGTGAAAAAACTGGAAGTTGGGCTTAAATGGTTTCATGCTTAAATTTCTCATACCTGCCACTACATGTAAAATTTGTAGGCAGGTTATTAAAAAGATGACAAACAATTGCTAGTGCCCATGATGCGGAGACCAACAGATCCTATAACAGTGAGTAAAAGATATCCATTCTTTACTAAAAGTGGAATGCTACGTATGCACTGGGTTCTTGTGACGGGGTCCTTAGGATACTTCTTTCACTCCCTTCGAGAAGCTGTAGCAAACCTACTTCTTTATTTTCTACTAGTAATCACTACATTCTCTGGAACTAGAGATTCCTATTCTTCCTTTCCCAAGTTGGCAGTAATAGTATCATCCCCTGAGTGAGAGAGGGAGCACAGAGGATGATAAATGATTGAGTTGTACCCTCTGTTAAAACTGAGGGTTGTCCAAGTAACCTATATCTATCTAGATAGATAGATTTATATCTATGTAGATATAAATATAGATCTATATCTCTATCTAAATCTACATATATTTATATACCCAAAATACCTAGCTAGATAGATAGTAGGGCTGTGAGAAGCTTTGAGAGCTGATTCAATTCAGAAGAGATTCTGAATTTGAATAAGGAGACCAGTTAAAAGGTCTGAATTTATTCAAAGCTCTCCGAATTGATTCAGAAAAAATTCAGAGATTCAGGGATTCCCCGCTCGCCGCCGCAAGGACCTGGACCCAGGCTTCATGCTGGTAAGTAGAGGGAGGGGGGAGAGGACCATGGGGGGGGACTCCCAGCCTGCTCCCCAGCCCTCTTGAGTACCCTGCTACACCCGCCCACTCTCCCAGCTCCCCCACCTCCAATATTTCCCCACCCAGCCCCGACTCTTTAAAAAAAAGCCCCCACTCACCAGATTCCGCCAGGCAGGGGGGCAACCCCCACTGCCCCACACTGTGTGGGGGTGTTCTGTCACAAGCCCCCACAACCCCTGCCCACTCTTCCAGTTCATCCCCATGGCTGCTTTGCCCACCCCAGCTCCCTGCTCTTATTTAAAAAAACAAAAAAACCCTCCCATTCACTGGATGCTACCATGGCCTTGGGGCTTCTTGGGGCTCATGACAGAGCCCCCCCCACACAGTGCAAGGCAGTAGGAGTCAGTGGGGATCACCCCCCTGCCTGGCAGGAGCTGGTGAGTGCAGGGCTTTTTATTGCAAAGAGCTGGGAGCTGGAGTTGAGAGAGCAGGTGGCGTTGGGGGCTCATGACAGAGCCCCCCACACAGTGTGGGGCAGCAGGGATTGCCCCCCCACCTGGCAACAGCCAGTGAGTGGGGGCTTTTTTTTTTTCAAAGAACTGGGAGCTGGGGCCAGGCAGGGCAGCCATTGACAGGGCTGGGAGAGCGGGTGGGGGATGGGGCAGATTCAGCCGATTTCAGCTGCAGTCAACCCTCCGAATCAGATTTGGCCAAATCAATTTGGGGCAATGTTTTGAATCATCAAATTGAATCACTGCCCACCAAATCTGAAGCGAATACTAGCTGCTATGCACAGACTAGATAGATAGATATGCATGTCTATAGTTACACACGCGCACACACACACACACATACACATACACACACGTATATACACGCACATATATATATAATTCCTTCTAGGAGCAGGTGAATAACTACAGAGTCAGGCCAAATTTATATTCCTGTCAGCCTGATTTAGCATGTTTTTGTCATGATTTTTATTACAAGGACATTATAATTGCATTCTGCCATCTATAAATCACTGAGGAAATGGTTCACTGAAGCACAAGGATGAAGCATTGCTCAGCTTAATCCTATATTGTCTTTTTCATTTTTCAGTTATATAAAAAGATGTGTAGCTTAAGTACACATCTTAGCACATAAATTTAATAAAGTATGTGCATAAAAATCAAAAGACAAACCACTTTAATGTTGCGTTTATTGTAGTTAATATCTTCCAACCCAATGTAAAGGTAGTTTTATAGGGGTTAATTGTTCCATGGTAGAACCAGGTTTTACCATGAGTGAAGCATAAATTCCCTGAAACAGCAGTTGAAAATCCATTCAGACAATTGTGGACATTCACACCACTTTGCTATAAGCATAGCTGAACCACAGTGCAATAATTTTCAATTATAGTGCACTATCCAAATTCTCACTCTCACAAAAAGTGGATATATGAAGAAGCTAAGTGATGATTGTTATGATGGAAAAGTTGGTTCTGTAATAGAATAGGAAGAAAATGATTTGCATCATGATCTCTGGAAATAATAGAAGCACCCTGTTTCTCTTTTTGCAGAATGTAAACAGATCTTTTTTGTTATGTCATTTATATATTAGTTTATAGTGGGGTTGAAGATAGATTCTGATTAAGTTAATTGGATGGTTCTTATATCTAACTTTTTTCCTTGATTCTAGCAGTCTTAGGTGACCTCAGTAAGAAAGTACCATCTGTTAGGAGGACCAGAGGAGGAATACCTTATGACTTTGGCCTAACCAATGCTCATAAAACAATACCACAATGCACAGCATCTTGGATTGAACTGCCAGGATAACATACACATCTAGATTTTTTTTACTCTTCTACTAAAGATCCCTGATCACCAAGGACTTTTTTTCCATACTGTCCAAATGTGACTGATCTAGAAATCTTCTGGGATCATATTAATTCCTAGTGAAAATTCATCCTGGCATTACTGAGAGCAAAGGTTCAGTGCACCAAGACATATAGCCTTAGGAACATGTGCTGTCTGTTGGAAAAGGGCCATGTGCTGTCTTTTGGAAAAAGCTTTTCTTATGCTGAAAATGTTCCCACATTGCTGTGTGCCACCAATAATGCAGAACGCCTACCAGTTTATGGCTTTTTATCATCAGTGTAGACTTGACTGAAAATGTAAAATGATTCCTTTTGCATTAATAGAAATGGAAATTGCTTGGCCACTTGCCTCACGTGTGAGTCTGAACTGTAATCAGCTGTACTCACATTAGTCTGTACTGTAATCAAGTGTGTAATCACACATTCAAGCACTGATTTCAGTGACACTGTTTCATTTTTATGTTCGTGAGCTGATCTATTGCAAGTATTATTCTGTCTTTGCTTCTTAAACTGTGATAAAGGGATGGTATTATACTGTAAATGTGTCCTTTATAAGCCCTGATTAAACTGTATACAAAATGTTCCCTAACACACCTGCAACTGTGAGTACAAGCAGCAGTTATCAACAAGCTGCGTGTGCCTGAACAGCAGCCAGTCCTGTTCAAATTGTGAATGAAAGTTCTTGGATTTTATTTTTCAGAACCAAAGAAAATGGCTTTGACAGAGAGCCTTTGCACTCAGAGCATCCAAGCAAGCGGCCCTGCACTATTAGCCCAGGCCAGCGGTACAGTCCAAATAATGGCTTATCTTACCAGCCCAATGGTCTGCCTCACCCTACCCCACCTCCACCTCAGCATTATCGTTTGGATGATATGGCCATTGCCCACCACTACAGGGACTCATACAGACACCCCAACCACAGGGACCTCAGGGACAGAAACAGACCTATGGGTAAGGGACACTTGAGAAACTTTGTGCATCATTTATTGTTCTTTGCATCGTTTCCCTTTTATTTCCTGTAATTAAGCTCTATACTTCAGAGACAGAGTTTTTTCTGTACAAAGCTTCCTTGTGGTCTGTGATCCAATTGGGTTTAATGTCTGAAATTAATTTTATAGTATTGAACTGGATTGTCACTTGAACTATGCATTCATATGGCAGAGTAAGGAGTACAGACTACCCCTTTTGTTCTTGCATTGAACAAAATAGATTTCTGACCAGGTGTACAAGGAACTTGTGAAGACCTGATTTTTCCTTGTATTCTGTTCATGTGGCAACCAGAACAATTGGGCTTCCAAAGGGGTGTTAACTTGCTTGTCTTTAATGAAGTGGTGTAGACCTTGAGGCTGCTGACAGACACTGAAAAAATGCACTTTACTTCAGTCAGCTATTAGATAAAACTGCCAAAATAGCCCTGCTGAAGCATGCAATCTAAACAGACATTGAACAAGCCAGGTCAAACTAATGTGATGCCTCTTCTGGGCATGTACTGGGTTCAGCACGGGGGTGCAATGAATTTAAAGTGCTGGGTTTTGGGGGTGAAAGGAGGTTATATCTGTAAGCACCCTGAGGTGGTTATTAGGGCTGTGCAAAGCTTCAGGTGCTGATTCAATTCAGAGGAGATTCGGCCTGATTTGGCAGCTGAATCTCTGAATCCGAATTGAATTAGGAGACTGATAAAAAGGTCTGAATCAATTTGGAGAGCTTTGGAGATTTGGGCAGTCCCTACCTGCCATCGCAGGAAGCTGCACCTGGACTCTGTGCCAGTGAGTAGAAGGTGGGGAAGGCTGGGAGAGAGGACCATGGGGGGACCCCTGCCAGGCCCCATCCCTGCCTGCTCCCCCAGCCCCCCTGAGTGCCCCCTTACCCCCGCATACTCTCCCAGCCCTATCAATAGCTGCCTCACCCACCCCAGCTCCAGGTTCTTTAAAAAAAGGAAAAGCCCTGCACTCACTGAATGCTGAAGTGGTCATTGGTGCTTCTGGGGGCTCATGGCAGAGCCCCTGACACAGTGCCTGGCAGCAGACTGTGAGTGCAGGGCTATTTTTTTTTCTTTTTTGAAAAGAGCCAGGAGCTGGGGCTGGGAGAGCGGGCAGCGGATGGGGCCTGTTTGATTCAGAGATTCGGCCAATTTCAGCTGCAGCTGAATCTTCAAATCAGATTTGACCAAATCAGTTTGGGACTGTGATTTGAATCACCTAATCAAATCGGCATCCCCTGAATCAGCTGAATTCAAAGCGAATACTAGCCGAGGTTTTGCACAGGTCTAGTGGTTATTGTATTTAGACAACTTGTATTTCTTCTGTCTGTCATTTACATTTTTTCAATCTTTTGTAGTAAGACATTATAAAATAACAAGGTATTATTTAACCATTGTATTTCTTGCAATATATATAGCAGTTAAAATGCTGTTACATCAGTTCTTAAGAGTTCAGCCTTTCTAATGATTTGAAGGTTTGGCTTTTCTTTTTTAACTTGAAAGTAGTATGTGAAGTGAAAAATGAGCAATCTTGGGGAGGGAGACATCCTATAAAAACTTCAACCAATTTTCTAGATGTCAATTTGACATGGTCTCTCTCTCAGTGATTTTACACTTAGTTTGGCAAATATTTATTCCACGTTGAAAAAGTCTATAAACGACCTAGAATATTGGGTATGCGACCAATATGACAATTTCTGAATTTTAGAACTAGGGTCACTTGCTTAATTTTTGTTGCATACAAAATGTCTACCCTTCTCTAATGCTTTTCATGCTTTTTAAGAAGACTTATTTGAAATGTTAATATATTGATCAAGAACAAAGCCTACATAAAAATAAGAAAAATCAACATGAAATTGCACCTTTTTAAAACTTATTGTAATTCTGAAGTAATGTCAACAAAGTGAACAATAAATATTAATTGTGTTTCTTTGTATGGTGCTATGCAAATGATCAGACAGCCTTGACAGTCTTATCTTTGCACCAGAAAATTATGTCTCAACTCACTTATAGTATATCGTCTACATTTTTTATAACTTTTATTGAAGCAGCCTTCATCTTTTTGTTGTGCAGTCTAGCAAGCGGTCTGTGTAAAACTGAGGTCAAATGGAATTACATGCATGGAAAACTGGCAGTATTGGACTAAATTATTTTAAATGCATCTTGTTATGAATATTACTCTTCCAGTTGTTTTTCATTGTGAAATAAATTTGTTTTTCCCACTAAAAAGACTGATAAACACTAAACTATATAGACTTCATATACATAAACCTTCAGTGAGCAAATTGCTTCATGCATTTACGTAACGAATGGAGAAGCATTGTAAGTATCTGGACTCAATGTTATATAAATGAGAGAACAAGATCTTTTCTAGATGAAACCTTTGATGTAAGTACTTCTTATCAATTTTGGCAGGGTTGCATGGCACACGTCAAGAGGAAATGATTGATCACAGGCTAACAGACAGAGAATGGGCAGAAGAGTGGAAACATCTTGACCATGTAAGATGTGTACATGTGTGTGTAATTGTCTGAATGGATGTATGTGAAAAGAAGTGTACAGTGACTTTAGAAAGTAACACTACAATATTATCAACTGGCGTAGTGCATTTAAATTTGTTCCTTTATCTCCCATACTGGGGGGAAAAGTCTTTTAATATTTGAAAATATTGGGGATTAAAGTACAACTCGTGGTTCCCAATTTGGCTGCATAAGCCAGCAATTGGGCTCCAGTGACCCATTTTAAAATCCTAATTGTGGAAACAACGACGTAAGAAAAGTTAGGAGCTAAAGTTTGCCTATTGGATGTATTGTTTCATTGATTGGTACCTTAAAAATGGGGGCGGGGGGAGTTGTTTCACTAATAAAAATTAGACTTTGTAAGTGTTGAACTTTGCCTGTGCTGTTCTGAGATTCAGAAGGAATTGTTTGCAAGAGAGACTAGTATTCCATAACTACTTTCAAAAACAGGGAAAGAATCTTTCATCTTTAGAGCCCTGACTATTGACATGAGAAAATTTCACAGTATTTTCTGTTTGGTCTGTGAATATAGCATATCGTAATCAAATATTCCTTTGGTTCCTCCTTTCCCTTCTCCTTTGACAAATAGCTGTTAAACTGCATAATGGACATGGTGGAAAAGACAAGGCGATCTCTCACTGTACTACGGCGATGTCAAGAAGCGGACCGTGAGGAGCTTAATTACTGGATACGACGGTACAGTGATGCAGAGGATTTAAAAAAAGGTGGTAGCAGCAGCAGTAGCCATTCCAGACAGCAGAGTCCAGTGAATTCAGATCCAGTTACTTTAGGTACAGTATCTCCTTCAAAGGTTGTTTTCCAGTCCTGCTCCAACATAGCCAAGCTCTCGTTCCTTATTTAATTTATTTATGTAATGCAGCTGAAATTTATAGTTGTTCGGTGTGGGGTTTTTTTCTTGGCTAATACAAGTTACATTTTCTTTTTCACTTGAAAGCAAGGACTATCTATGTATCTATCTATCTGTCTACACGTATAATTTCCTACTAGCCTAATTTTTGTTCAAAACACTTATTTTTTGTGATACTCATCGATTTTCCTCCCATTTGTATTGGGGAAAGGTCTGGAGAACAGAATGGAATTTGAATTTGGTCATGTAATAAGCTGAACACTATGGCTGCTTACAGATGTGTGGGAGGGAAAAACACCTTTACTTTCAGCTCGGCATGCCCCTGTGCCAAGCACAGCACATGCCCAGAAGAGGGATTGCATCAGTTTGACCTGGCTCACCCAACATCTGTATAGATTCGGCACTTCATTGGGCCTTTTTGGTGCTTTTATCTAATAGCTAATTGAATCAGTTTTAGATAAAACACCAAGGAGCCCTGCTGAAGTGCCCAAACTATACAGATGCTAGGAAGCTGGGTTAAACTAATGCTTCCTCTTCTGGTAAAGTACTGTTTTTGGTGGAGGAAGGGTTTCCCATGTCTGTCAGTGCCATGTATGAGTTCCCATTTTTATCATGTAAACCTAAAATAGGGGCTGCTTGACTAGTATAATTGAAAGAAAAGTCTGGTATAACAGAATGGAGTTCATCCCATTGAATATAAATTAATCAACTTGGGAGACGCATACATTAAGCAAGTAAATGAAAACAGAAATTTTTAAGCTGTATTTGTATTCAGTTCCAAAAAGAAATGTGACAAAGAAGAAGTTTGTAAATGTTCAAATTTAACATACCTGCCACTGGTGCTAAATTCTATTCCAACTAGTGAGCATGTAAATGGACTTAGGAATTTAAGTGTTCAACTGCATTTCACCCTTCTCAGATCCCTGAAAATCCATTAATGGATCTATTTACTTTGTAACAACTACCATCTTAGTCTTAGTGTTGAGTCACACTGGAGGCAGCTACATGTGCAATTAATATGAAACAATAAACTCTGGTGCTTATTGCTCCAGAGTTTATTGCTCCCAGGGGCACTGCTTAAACATGCGCCTGGGACCACAACACATTGAGCTGTGATGGAGTAGCCCCAGCTGGCAGGGGGTTTTGTGGGGCCAGCCTGCCAGCCCAGGCCAGCTCTTCTCCTGGGTCAATGTATTCCTCTCCTGGCTCAACTGGTGCAGAAGGGGCTCCAGTGTGGGACAAGCCAACAGGTAGCTCCTGTACTAAAGCACGTTCATGCCCCAGCCAGCGAGGGCAACATGTGCTCTGTTGCAGTGAAAATGAATTAATTTACTTCAGCCTAATAGGAGCGCATGTATAGATATGCAACATTTACTGTGGAGCTAATTAGTCTACTCTGCAGTAAACATCTCATGTAGATGTGCCCAGTGAGGAATAGGAGGAGAATCCAGCCACCTTTTGTATTAAGAGCTTTTTAGGGCTTTGACTGTGGTGGAACAGAATTGCACTTAGGTGCTTAAGTACATTTATATGCCTAAAGCTTGGAATAGAATCTGGCCTTTGGTTGATCTGAAGCTCATGTAACTATACCTTATTTAAGAAAACAGAAGTAGCTTATAACTCGCTATCTTGGGTCCTATCAGCAGTTTAGTTGCACATCTTGAAAACCCTGCCCAAGAGCAGGGTAAATAAGTGCATGGGTAATTATCTCATGCCGACTCCCTCCTATTATGATTACACTACTAACAACAAGTACCAAGACTACTTTTTAAAATGAGGGTGGGCTTGTATATACAAGCTGTATGTTAAGGATGAGCATAGATCAATAGCAATGCAACTCAAAGGAAAGGAGAAGTCTTTCTTTGTCAGCAATCAGGAGTACCAGAAACCGCCATAATTGTTACATTCCAAATGTGCATGTGTAGAATCTTAGATAATGTATGGCTAGAAGTGATTTAAAACATATAAGGTGAGCTGGACCAGAACCCCAGAGTTCCAAGCATCCTGAATTTTGCTGCTTACCATGATTTGAACTTTATAAATGTATTTATAAATGGTAAATAGGCTTCTCCCTCAATATTTGCCCTGTTTAATGAAAAACATTCTTCCCTGAAAAATAACTGGTTAATCCTGAGAGTTTTCTGATTGAAAAAAGGGAGGAAGCTAGAAAATATTGTACTGGTAAACAATGCTCAGGTAGGTAAATAAGTGGGGTTTTTACTATGAAATTCAGGGCCCTGTGGTAACAAAGAAAGCCTCCTTCTCACCTGACAAAGAATGTGTTGCATTTGAACACTTGTCTAACTTTATTCCAACCAGGTAATTGAGTCTAATAAAAGATATCACCCCCAAAAAATTGTTCCCTCTTTTTGAACCAGTTGAGCTATAGTGTTATATTTTTTCTTTTCAGAGTTGATATTTAAATTATTTAAAATATTGGGAATAGCATCACTAAATTAATAGGCACAGTCTCTTTGGAAATCCTCACAAACATTGTGGCAAGTTTTTTTATGAATAATGTTAGGTATATAAAGAAAGATGCTGAGTAATCCAGAGGTAAATACGACAGGTGAAGTATTCACAATGACTATGACCCCTGGAAACAACCATTTGTTTAGAGGAAACTGCTGAGTCATGATCTGCAAAGTCTATGTTTAGTACACCTGTAACACAGGGCCGTTGAACATTTTGAACTTCAATGGTAGTAAGACTTTTAATTAAGAAATCTAATAAGGCAGGGTGTGGAATTTTTATAAATCACCACTACATAGAAACAGTATCAGCAAATCTTACTGGGAATATCAAGAGAATAAAGACTTTAAAATAATGTAATTAGTCATAAGACAAAGGATACTGTTTCCTAGTTAGAGAAGTATACAACTAGATTATTTGCTTATATTTTTGCCAATAGGAGTACTTAAAAGATATGGGATTTATTTGCCAGACAGGTTCCATTGCATGGTATACCAATGGAATACGTTTTTCAAATTAACTATGTAGTAGTGATGGATACAAATTTAACGGGCTGGAGCAATTCATTGTACTTGAATATTCATTCTAAGAAGTTTGATTTTAAAAAATACTTTCCTAGGCTTACAGCCTGATAATTTGTAATGTTTCAAGAACATAGTATCTATTTCAGTCATAGGGCTTGGCAAGAAGTATCTGACACTCATGACACCAGATACTTACCTTTTATTTGACAGGAAATACAATAATTCTATTACCTTAAATCAGGAAATATCTGGGTAAACTACAGTACTTTAGAAGGTTAACAAAATACAAAACTCTAGCTGTTTGAAAGCAACATCACTGAACCTTAAGGCAAAATGTAGTTTTTTCTTATTTTGTATTCTTTTTTGAGAAGGTGCCAAAGAAAGGAAATGAGAAATTATTCCAAAATTTTAATTAAGGCCCCCAATGTGTAAATATTGCTTTTTGCTGTGTGGATTCTAAATGTCAGTGATTCCCCTTTGTACTTTTTTTTTTACCAAGATAATCCACCCTTTAAAAATTATCAGCTTGTCATCTCCAGTAGCTGAGGAAAAAATACCATATGGCTACATCGTTTGTGTCTTGTTTCCTTTTCATTATGATTAAAATGATACCACAACAATAAAGCAGATTTCACTGCCACACTTATGATCGGCTACTTTTTAGGTGTATAATTCTATCATTAAAACACACACCCCATTCGGAAATTTAGTATACATGATTTTTGCCCAGGAGCATTTAAAAAAAAACCCTAATTCTTCAAAGCCAGTACAGCTGTTTTGTCTGAAAAGTTATGTTCTTTTTTTAACTTTGTGTGTAGAGTATTTTCATTTTAGCAGTCCAAAGTATAGTAATTATATTTTTGCCTTTAAAAATAGCTAAAAAAAATTAAGTGAGTATTTAAAACTGTATATAATTAGTCTGAAGTTTATTTACTGTCACTGTTTTTAATTCATTTTGGCATTACATAAATCTAGGCAAGACATTAACAGTAAGTAAACCTACTGTTCTAAAACAATAAAAAGTGCACAAATGTGCATTTTAGGTAGGGCAGACTCATTCTCATTTGGTGCTAAATAATACATATTTATAAAAGTTTTTTTAAATTGCTCAGATTTTACATACATAATTCACCTAATAGACTGATAATCTTTCAAATGAGTGATGTCATGCTTACTCCTGAACTACTTTTGAGGGATTTTAATATTATGGATGCCAAAAAAAAGTGGTAATTTTCACCTTAAAATTAATAATAATACATATCATACAATGTATTCTGAAATAAATGCAACGGGATAAGGGCAAGATGAAAGTTCCTTGTCTTTTTGGATTATAAATAAGACCTATAACCTTATTGAGTACAGATGTATATGAAGATCAGTGAAGATAGGCAAACTTCAAAAGGTTTGGAGGTAATGTTAGATTGGAATACTTCCCTGAATTTATCGCAACCTCCAATAGAAATCTGAATGAAAATCTTTCAAGGTGGAGTGGAAATAGCCAGGGTCAAGATTTCTTATGTTTCCAGATTTTGTGTCAGTTTCAAAGGCTTCTGTTGCCATTCATCAAACTCTTTCATTTTAAACTTTCGAGGTTCATACTTTATTCCAGCTGGCTCACTCAACTCCTAGTACATTCTGGGTTAGCAATGACAATACCCACTAACATGTTTGCTCATCTCACTATTAAAATATTCCCATTGCATTTTGCTAGCAGTAACTATTATCATGATTTACATGATGTTTCCAGTGTGTGAATATCACTAACATTCATAGCAAAATTATAAAAGATTTCATGGCAGTCTGTACAGCTATTAAATAGTGCTTTTAAACATAAAACTAATATTAGTAACAATTAATTTTAATGTTGCTGAAATAGAGGCTTGGGCCAGATTATAGCACATTGAATGGTGTGCTAATGCATAGATCTGGACCTGAATTACTGTATAGTGTATCCCAGAGGAAGTGATAATCTTTATCCATTTCTTATACTGTACCATGCACTATGGTGCTTGACAAAATAATTGATATGTAGCATAGAAAGAAGAAATAAAACCTGCTGCTGCCAGCTATTGCCAGCTATTGTAAAGTTGCTTTATTTTTTGGCTCAGTTAAGTAGTGCAATACCTGTGTTTTAGAATGAGAACATTAGTGACTCCATAGCCCGTGGTCATGATTTTGTGTTCAAGCGTCATTATAATAGCCATTAAAAATATTTTCCAGGCCAAAACTGTGTTTAAATGAATGTGAACTGATGCACACCAACAATCCTTGCAAGTTAATCTGATTCACTATTTCATTTCTCTGGTTTTACATCTGTGTAACTCCATTAACTTCCTATTGGAATGACACAGGTTTGAACCGGACCCTTGCAGTTTAGAGTAAAGTCCTTTATTTAATCCTTGTGGCACACCTCAATCCATGTGAGTTGTTATCTAACCACTGAAATATAAAACTATTTTCAGTGTTATTCACAATGCTTACTGTTCTTTGCCATTTTGGTTTAGACAAAAATGTACCTATTTAAATAAAATCTGTTTCTTCAACTACAGGCATACCTTGTTGTATTGCGCTTCGCTTTATTGCGCTTCGCAGATATTGCCTTTTTTACAAATTGAAGGTTTGTGGCAACCCTGCATCGAGCAAGTCTATCAGCTCCATTTTTCCATCGGTTAGCATTTTTAGCAATAAAGTATTTTTTAATTAAGGTCTGTACATTGTTTTTTTAGACATTGTTTTTTAGACATAACGCTATTGCACACTTAATAGACTACAGTATAGTGTAAACATAACTTTTATATGCACTGGGAAACCAAAAAATTTGTGTGACTTGCTTTATTGCGATATTCGCTTTATTGCGGTGGTCTGGAACCAAACCCGCAATATCTCCGAGGTATGCCTGTATATTACAACTAGGACTGTGACTTGCTAGAGACCTGGTTCCAGTCAAGGTATCCTTAAGGCTAGGGACAGACATAACACACAAACCAGTTTAAGTGATCAGGAACTAATTTAAATCTGTAATAGAACGGATGTTCAGTGCACACAAACCAGTGTGAAAATGGCTGAAACCAGTTTTGAGAAAAACCTGGTTGAATGTACCATTAGACTTAACTAATCTGGGTCAAACCAGTTTATGTAATGTCTCTCCCAGACCCCTTCCTGGTTTAACTTAAACAAGAGTCCCTCAGCATCCCAGATGCTTTGCAGCCCTGGGCAGGGTGCTCTGCTCCAGAGAGCTGGGCTGCCCCATCCCCCCTGCTCCCTGGCTGAAACTCTGGCAGTGACAACAGCAGGCACAACAGTGTCTGCCTGATTTCCTCCTGTCCCCACCCCCCGCCCCCTATACACAGAGAGCACGGATCATAGCTAGCATGTGGTATGCTAGCTAATGCTGAGAGGTATCTGTGTAAGGCAGACAGGACAAAAGCAAACAGAACAGCATCCGCTTACGGCTTTTTGGAGTTAATCAACAGGTCAGCTGGTAATGTCCCTCCATTCCTTCCCTGGAAAAAGTTAAAGATGTCTCATTAGTTCAAGATTTTTTTAGAGAGGCTTTTGTTTTCTTGATGGAGTGCTAAATGCTGCGTTACTCCCTGTGTAACTCCCTGCTGTGTAACTAAATGCTGTGTATCTCCCTGCTGGCTCCTTCACTGGTGAGGAGCAGCAGGCAACCCTCCCTAATCAGAGTGTCCTGCCGGGGGCTGGCCACAACCCTCTCAGCTCAGCACTTTGGAAGGGAAAGGAAGGCTGCTCTTATGCCCACCGGCTTCTAGCCTGAGCCACTGCATGCATTTCTGGGACGTCTGTGCAGTTACAAACTGATTGAGCCTACTCAGGTTAGACTACCTGCAAAGATTGAATCAGTTCAGGCTCAGGCCTTTTGAATGTCTGTCCCTAGCCTAAGAGACACTGGCATTGGGTTTAGAAGCCCTAGTGGAATGCTCTGTTACTGTGGTTGTATTGCTGCTGGTACCTGAGGTAGTGGACTCAGAGCCAGCAGAATTATTTCTGTATAGCAGTGCATTATACTGTTTAGCTACCCCCTTATTATTGGTTCATGGGCTGTGTGGGTTTTGTCATTATGGAAGTTTGTTTGACCAATGTCCCACTAGTGATAATATTTTTACTTTCAGGGTCAGAATGAAGTAGAACAAACTTGTAAAAAAATCCATAGTTCAGGTTTAGGCAACAGCTAGACATAAACATATTTTCCCTTCTCATGCTCCATGTATTGTAATTTTCACTATCATTATTTCAGCCTCAGTCTATCCACTGTGGGGAAGCTTTACCTTTACACTGTTGCTCATTGCTTTCTTTAGCCAAATAAAATCATATAGGTCCTTCAAAATTGACCTCTTTATTTGTTTTCTCGTGTTGTTTTGGGGTTTTTTTTCTTTTTTTGATCACAGCTCTTGTTGTATCTATTACCTAGTGCTAAAAGTTACCATTCCATTATACATTCAATCCATCTTCCATTCCCTCGTTCCAAAATAGACTACCTTTTTCATAATCTGAAGGAAACTTTATTTCGGTTATATTTTTCTAGATAATATTCATATGCATATTTATCTCTTCATAACTTCTAGCTTGTTTCACTTCTCTTTATTGAGTATCCCTATTTGTTTCAGCCATTTAAAAAAAATCATGCCTTTTTTTAGTGCTTGCCTCACAGCTTCAGTTTTCATAGAATCAAAAGTCTCTAACAGTCTGCAAAATGCTTGTTGTACTTGCTGAACATCAGAGACTGGTTGACAGTCTGTCCATGATTTATGAACTGTTCATGATCTCATGCTTGATTAAATTGCTGAAATGAATACATCAGTGCTTATATGAAAACCTTACATCACACTGACAAACAGGTTGAAAGCATGAGATTCTTATTTCTCTTCATATGATGGAAAACATCCAAGGTGCAACATGAATCATTTTATTTTGCTTCTGATATTTAACAAAGTAATATAGGTTGTTGCCATCCCTACCACCCAGTAATAGTGTGCTCTCACTTTTTGTATTTTACCCATCCATATTCATGTGCGCATCTCATTCTTTGGCTTGATAAGTGTCTGGTGACTTTCCATCATCTTTTACATTAAAGTACTGTTCTGTACGGCTATGGAGTTCTCTTTACTTCCTTTATCTTCCTTTTCATCTTTTTACATACAGTACTGATATAGTGATTTGTGTGTGCATGCATGTATATGTGCATGTACATGACCCTTCTACCAAATGAGTCTACTGGGATCTGAACTTCCAGCAACAATCCTTTCAAGCATTAGTTTGCCTCAATGATTTCTTAGGAAGTTCAGTACTGTGTGTCCTAGTCTCCTCATTCTACTTCTGAAGAGAGTAGACAACAAGACAAGAGTTGCACTGTTGTTTTTGATTAATCTGGCATTGTTTTGGCTTAAATCCTTTCTCACAATCTTTTTCTTCATCCGCTTTCTTGTTTCCTCAACTTAGACTTTGTGACTAACAGTTTCTGTATATTTGCTATTAGACAGCTTTTCCTATGACTTCTGGTTTCTGCAATCCTCTTATCAATGACCCATTGTTTTTTCATGTTTTTTTCCAGTTGGCATCATATTTATTATTGTAGGGCAGGCTGTTGCAGTTATGATTTTTGGAGGGGTTTATTGCCAGATTTTTTATATTTTATATATATTTTTATATATATAAAGCTATCCCTCAGTCTCCTCCTCTACTTTAAATCCATAAAGAAGTTTGTCTTGTTTTTCATGGAGCCCTTAGAACAGACTGAACCAAATCCATGTTTATAATATACATTTTTCCTTACTCAGGAATGTGTTTCTTGTTATCTTCATAAGGGACACATGTCTCTCTTTATTGTTGTCCTGCTTCAAACTGTAGAAGTCTCTCCTAAAAGGTCTTAATTTACTACTTCTGTAGAAAATCTTGTTCCTAATGTAAGTAACTTGTGGTTGGAATCTGAACTTGATTCATCAGATTCCAAGCACAGTTATCTGTCTGTCTGGTGGCTGATGTCATTGAATTCTGTTTCTGGAAAGTCTGACGTACCTAAAAGTCAGCTCCACCAGATCTCCCATTTGTTTAATTGTAGTAGTAGTAAAAATAATAGTGCTAGTAATAGTGCTAATAATATCACAGTAGTGCTAAGATACTACCATTGTGGTCTCAATGCTTGGTCCTACGACAAAGATCTTAAAAACTGGAAAGCAAAATGGAAGAAGAATAGAAAGGAAAACTAGGAGAAGAGAAGAATGGTCTTATTGTTTAAGACTCTATTGTTCTTCTTTTAGTCTCCTGTAGTATGTTTGCTTACTAGCTAGTAACTTACAGCCATTATAGAACCAGTCAGACTGAAATGTTTCACCTTTTGTACCAGCAGTTTTTTATCCTAAAAAATTATTTTCAAAAAGAGTGAATTATATTTCTTGCTGTTGCAGCCCCAGCTATATGTTCAAATGGAATATTTGCTTTTCATCTTTAATTCATTTTTTTCTTGTGGATGGTAGAGTACTTGATCATTATAACCATATGAGATATAACTTTACAGAATACTAATGTATGGTAGCCATGAGTCTGATATTACCCACTAAGAAACTTTATGAAGTCCCTCTCACCTTCCTTTCCTTTTTCATGTCCTTGTGACAAGGTACTTAGCAGAATTTGCAGATTCATTGGAATCTGACAGGGCTGTACCATGAGTGCTTCTGCTATGGCCTTGAACTTGCAACTTCTGGGCTGTCAACAGTATCAAGGTGACTTGACCTAATCAAAGAATTGAATTGTGTTTTTGCAAAAAAAATGAATGAACTCAAGTCCTTAAATCTGGGTATTGCGTTTTTAGTTGTGCAGTAAACTTCTCTGCAGAACTGTCAAAATGAAGGTCTGGGGTTGTGTTTAGAAGTTTCTTTAAAAGAATAATGTCTCTTCTGCTGAGAAATGTGTGCACTACCTTTCAGGCCAAGTCTAGTGATCCAAACCCTTTGAGATCAATGGAGAAGCTGACAGACTTAGGATCAATCTAATGGACTTAACTTTAAAAAAAAATGGGATTCAACCTGTGTAGACAGACTTGCAGTAGGAAATTTGGGGGTTTTTTGCCCTTGAAAGCATGTTTAGGTTTCTAAATACATATTTAGGAACCTAACCTTAGGCTCTTTTTTTCAAAATCTCACAGCTAGATTTTATAATGCAGGTTGAGATTGAGATAAGTATAGGTTTTGATATGTGGAAATGACACTTGCTTTGTCTGTGGAAGACTTATTTCATCACTAGTATTGCATCTTGCATTTTTTCTTCCCAGCAATAACCACTCTGCTTTTTACAGAACAGAAGTGCCAAAGTGCAGACTGTTGCCCTATCTTATTCTTTCCTTAAGCATGATTACAGAGAAAGAAAATATCAAGGCTTTGGTAGGATTTACAAAACTAGCCTGGAAAACTGTTGTACATGTTTGTCTTTAAACATTGTAAAATAACCTGAGCTAATACCATCTTGGCTTGAGATGAGACGTTTGAGTCCTAAACATTGATCTGATCTGTGTGACATTTAAGGACCATTGCCCCAGAATCCGCTCTTTACTTACATGTAGAAGAAATTTGCAGGGTTTTGTCTGACCGGTACGCAAAAGGAAAGGGCATTTCTCTAAGCCTTGTTTAACAACTAAGCATTGCTTACAGTACTCTTTATTTTTCCCCACCCTACCCCCTCCTTTTGTAGAATCACATCGGGAATTCCTTCACAGGCCTGCTTCTGGATATGTGCCAGAGGAGATCTGGAAGAAAGCTGGTAAGAATTGTTTAAAAACATGAGCTTAGCATTCTGGCAGCTGTGTGCAGTTGTTAATGCACTGATGTGAGGAATAAAAAGAAAGGGCTCACTAGTAACAAAAAGATATTGTATTTAATAATCTTAAACTGGAACTGATCAGTACATGAAATAATCTTTATAATAGAAGCATCTGCCTCTACAGTTAAGGGCTATCAATAGTGCTATTAAACACCTCTGTTTTCAAGGGTTATAATGGCTTCAGGCTGAAATTTGATACAGTAAATCTTCAGTCTGTGAGCAATTTTTAAAAACGGCATTATTTAAGTTTCAAGATTTTTCAAGTCTATTAGACTCCCAGGAGGAACAAATAAATGCATACATTTTAAAAACTGGAAATACGGATACAATTTGGGGTCATAATGTGAAAAATTCTTAAATTTTTAAAACTTTATAGCTTCTAATCAACTGTAAGGTCTATGTTTATAGACCTCATATTTTCAAAGAAACACACAATGTTACATCTGCACAACTGCACTCAAGCTTTTTGCACCAACATCTGCATGCAACTATATCCTTGATGTTGCAGTGTGATGTATGCTGCTAGACATGGGTTTGCAGAGTTCCAGCACTTTGCATGCGTATAGAAGTACACTGGCATAGATCACTTTTAAAATGGGACCAGTATTTCCTTCCCAGACTAAGTGAGTCAGTGCCCTTAGCAGGCTTAGGATGTTGCCATTCTGGGTAGATGAATTTAGCTACCTATTTGGGTAGACGATTCAGCTACTCTTCCCTGATTTTACATGTGCAAATGTCCACTTAGTTGTACAATTAATTGTGCATCCCATTGCAGCCTCCTTTGAACATGTGACACATCATGATTGAATGCCAAGGATACAATAGTTTCAACATTTTGTGCTTTGTTTGTCTGGTAACTGTTTTTCATTAGAATATTTTACTTATTATGGCACGATAATGCCCAAATGTTATAAAGGCATGTTGAAGCAGTAGACCCGTCATTAATGTATTGTGGAGTCTTCATTTGGAGCACACATGTTTGTTCATTATGTATTAAAGCATGTTTCATGGAACTGTCACTGTTCATACAGAAATTAACACAATTCATTCAGTCCACAAATTTGAATTCCTATGTCCAATGAAAATCTAACCCTGAAACTTGATGATGATGTATGTCAATGACATGTTTATTTTCTTCTTACTTTATTTATGTTAGTATCTTAATGTAAAAATAAGAAACAATGATCAAGCATGCTGGTGTCCAAGAAAACTTCATTTAAAGCAGTGATATTCAGAGGAATTGCTGAAATCTTGCTCTTAATTTTTCATAGGGTCTCTAGGTTTTGCTGTTGAACAGATTCTGCAAATAATTTGACATATCAAATGATCTGTGATTCGTAGGCACAGTAAAAATGAAGAAAATGATGTTTCATTCTGTGTAAGAGATGGGCTTGAGCTGCAGAACTTGGATTGGGTTCAGCTTTTTGAATGCCCTCAGGAAGTGAGGCTAGATCTTTAGCTGGTGTGAAGGAGCTATAGGAATGAATGCCTTGTGAGCATTTGCCTTGCTGGGCTGTTGGCCTGGTTTTTAATTTTAGCCCATTTCTAGTCATAACTGTGTTTTCTTGCTAATGTGGGTTTAAATGAGACAATGTTATTTGAGCGTATCTTCTAATTAAGAGACGAGAATAAACTCTTTGTAATCATTATGCTGCTTTTCTACAGGAAGCATGCGTCTGCCATCTTTATTTATATATAAATTCACAAAACCTGCAAGCTTTTATAAAAAAGAAAATCTTAGACTTATATCTTCAGAGGCACATACTAATGTCTGTCTTGTATGGTGCCCAACTTGACACACTGAAGCCCTGATATGAAGAAATGATGAGTGGTAGCCTTTGCCAGTATTATTCTTCATCTTTGAAAAGTAGAGTATTGTCTGTCTAGGAAAGTAAAATCCCCTTCTGCTTTTTCCATAACCTTTGTTGCTCAAGAATTTTGAGTTTTTAATTTTAAACTGATTATCAAGCCTGCAGTGCTTGCCTGCCTGTAAAGTAACTTAAAGTATTATAGGTTATTTATAACACTAGGATGTGCAAAAAATCAGTGTTTGTGTTGCTGAAAAATACCCTTTATAAGGTAGCATTGTTTGGTTATACAGTATTGAAACAACAATGTTGTTTTGTGTTTGAAAAAGCTAATAAGCTTTTATCATTTCTTGCCTTTTGTGGCTCTGTTATTACTTTTCAACACAGCATTTGATTTATCTGCTAACCATTCTTAGTCAAGTGTAACTGTAAACCCAAAACACATAGTTCAATGAAACTAGAGACATTAATTTTTCTTCCACAACTTTTGTGGCCTGTTTAATGTTTTAAACATTTGGGTGATGCTATTTTGACCTTTTGAAAAACATTTTATATAATTCAGAGTTATATTGAACATTGAATAATTTTATATAATTCAGAATTATATTATATCACACTATATCTAGATTGGGACGAAATCAGTTCGGTAAGCAAAATATAAACAATTTATATTTTATAAAACATTAAATTAGAAAACTTGGTCAAAACAAAGATTTGACTGGGATTTTTCTAACCATTTCAAAGACTAAACTTGATAAGCTTGTATGACGCAGTAATAGTGTACCATACACATTTATATTTTTCCCATTCACAGCAAATTCCATAAAAAGCATAGAATTTTTCACAAAAAATCAGTTCTGTTAATAACTGTCGTTCATAAGATGGAAAAGGTCTGTATTTAAGTTGCCTCAGTTTTATAAAGATGGTAATAAAACTGCATCTGTGTGTTTGCCTGTGTATATTTCTTTTCAAGCGATCAGTGAATGTTTGCAGTTGGTAATAAATATTCAAGCACCTTGCAAATGTCCTACCAATTCCCTTTGCTGATCTGTGTGTGCCTGTGGGACTAGAATAGGAATGCATAATTTAAATATAAATTGCCTGATTTGCATATACAATTAGTCAAGCTGCAGCTTTGATCGTAAGCAAAAATTATTGTCCTGTATTGCCACTTAGATAGAATTTTAATTCACCTTGAATATTCAAAGTAAATTAAGTCCTAGCTGTCTTGTTGAAGGGTATGATTTTCCCTCTCCCTGGGCCCTCCCCCTAACTACATTTATGGTAGAGTAATATAAGGGCATATTTTCAGCCTCATAAAAATAAAGGAATAAGTTTTATCTCTTGCCCCTCTCCCCCCACCTGCCCCTTTTCTTCTCCAACATTTTAGTTTAAACATATCTTTTTTGGGGCATAGATGGTTCATTCAGAAATGGAGCGTACTAGGAATTTTTTTAATCCTTTTTAGCAGTTCAGATAGTCATTTCATTTTTCACATTTGGTACTATAAAATTACTACTCTTTGTAACACGGGCGTGAATTGAAATAATAAACCCTTTAAGTGATGCTACAATTATAAGAACATGATACCAAGTATGGTGTACATCTCGTGCATCTCAGAACTTACACGTTGGGGCATTATGAACTTTAGTATCTGTCTATAAAATATATCAAAGCATCTGAAATACTGTACATACCCAAGGTAACCATAGCATACTTGTAGTGCTTACACTTTTAATCCATGGTAAAACATTTTATTAGAAATCTATGTTTTTAATTAAACAGAACATTTAATTAAGGTGCTTTTTAAGTGGGTGAAACAATTAAGTACAAATACTTGAATGAAACATGTCATAATTAGTTTTAATAGAGTGTTAATTGGTACTAGGTTTGCCAAGTTAATAAGTACTGCTTATTAAATTTTCAATTAATCATTGTCATTTTGCTTTGAATAAAGATGAATATTAGATAAACTAATTCAGAGGGAGGATGGTTTTCTTGTTAATTAGAGCAGTTAATTTTTTAAAAGAAGAAATTACTTGTTTTAGTTGTTAATTGAAAGATTGTACATTAGTAAAGTCTTTGCACTCTTCTTGCATCAGAAACTGAAAGCTAATTCATGACAGTTTGCATGGTAGAAGGTTTGGTACTAATTCATACTAGATACTTTAGTTGCACTGATTTGTATGATCTGAAAACAACACTTCAGATTTAAAGTAGTTGTTCACAAGTTCAGTTTAAGTATGTGCCTAAGCTGCATTGGCTTGTATGTGCTTCAGAAGTTTGCTGAATCAAGGACTATATTTTTCAAAATTAAGTCTTGAGTTGGAACAGAGGTTAGTAGGTAAATTGTAATACAAAGACACAAATGTAAAGATGCATGTGTTAAGACACAATTTAAAGTGAAATTTTAGGTTTGAAATCAGAAAATTGTATACTCAGGAAATGATATTAAAAAGACTAATATAAGATTATCTGTTTAAAACTGATATTGTTTAAAGACTTAAATGAATTCTGAGCGCATTTCCATTATTCTTTACATCACATGTTTATATACCAAAGAACCTGTTTGGCTAGATACAGGCGTTCAAAAAGCCTGAGTCAGAATTGATCTAAATTATGCAGTTTTCTGTAAGCAGTGTAGTTTAGATCAGTAGCAAACAGAACGCACAAGCACACATTCCCCACCCCCACCTCCTTTAGTGGTTGGGGGTGGGAGGGGCATATCTTAGACCAGGTTCTGCCACTCTTAAACTGGTCCATGTGTGCCAAACTTGTGTTCTATCATGAGTATAGACTGGTTTTGTGTGCCAGACTTCTGTTATGGATATAAACCGGTTTCTGATCACTTATACCAGTAAGAGTATAATGTCTGTACCTGCTAATGTCTTCAAGGATGTGTCCTGCCACCACAGAGTCTATAAACCAAAATGTTACAGAGTTAAAAATGCCTACAATGTTACTTCACAGTTAGTTATTTTTACAGAATTTTTTTGTAAGTCTAGTGCTCTTCATATAATTTTCAAAGCAAGATATACATAAAATATACAAAAGAATAATTGGAGATCAGAGACTTCTAAGTTTATAGAAATAATCACTCTGATATCTGAGTACTTTGTATATTCTTCAGCTGATGGGGATAGAGAGGAAGACTAGCTAAGTGTTCTTGGGGAGTTAAGTTCTTCTTTTTACTGCTCCAGGAAGTGAAGAGGCATAACCTAGCAGAGTTTATGCTGCTTTTATTCATTAGTCCCTCTCAACAGCAGTCGTTTACCATTATGCTTACGAAGACTTCTTGACTTGTTTGTAGAGGAAGCTGTCAATGAAGTAAAACGTCAGGCGATGGCCGAGTTGCAAAAGGCAGTGTCAGAAGCAGAACGGAAAGCCCATGATATGATCACTTCAGAGAGAGCTAAAATGGAGCGCACCGTTGCAGAAGCCAAGCGACAAGCTGCAGAGGATGCACTAGCTGTTATCAATCAACAGGAAGATTCCAGCGAGGTAAGGATCACTGAAAAGGGTACTTCTATATTTACTCCCAAATAACCTTAGAAGATCCTAGCTGTCAGAGTCTGAATCTAGTCTGCTTTTTTCAGTAAACAGTTAAGTTAAACAGTCACTGTTCATTTGCCTTTTTTAAAATATCGTTGTCAAAGGCCAGGGATTATTTCCAAATAATCAACGAAAATTAGGTGTGAGGGGACATCAGGAGGTCATCTAGTTCAGCCTGCTGCTCAAAGCAGGACTACCCCCAACTACATCATCCCAGCGAAGGCTTTGTCTACCCAGGTCTTAAAAACTTCTAAAGGTGAAAGATTATTGTGAATTAGCTTTAACTGGTTGGGCAGAATTAGGATATGAATCATGCATTGCTAGGAAATTGGGAAATTTAAGATAGGTCTACACTGCAACTCATAGTTACATAAAGCAGTGTATGTTTAACTAGGTAGGTCAGTAGGTACTGATGAAGTAGCTGCAGCAGCACAGAGCTCAGGGGAGGCTAACCATTGGAGTCCTTTATCTTGTGCCTCGGGCAGGTTTTTCAGTGAGCGCTGATCTCCGTGGTGCTACCCTTAAAATACTCTCTAGTGATACCTCAACTAGAGTCGTCTTAAGTACCAGAAGCCACATAGTCATATTGGTAGCTCCCTGTCTGATTCAGTTAGCCATCATGGCTATATTGCTTCTAGTAGATGAGCTAGTTCTGTGTGTTCTTTCAGAGATCACAGTGCACTGCACTGAGGTGTTACCAAGCTGGCAAGTTTTAAACTGGGTCAGATATACCTGAGAAACATCTTTGATAGCAGTATAGACATAGCCTGTATATTTTTAGATCTAAAAGTGTATTATTTTAAAACACTTTAATCTACTTAAATTGGTGATTGACATAACAGGGAGTGAACGATAAATCATAATGACATTTTAGCTTCCAAAAAAGGTGACACTGAATAGGCTTGGAACAGGGTAGCTAAAATGTAGTTTATTTTTCTTACACAGGGGAGGAGACCATGCACACATGAGCAGCATATAATTAGCTTACTGGAGGAAAAGATGTTTATGAGGAGTTGCAAACCTATTTCCTTAATTAGAATGTATTACTTAGCCACCGGGGTTGTGTGAGAGCTGGAAGGTGGGACAAAGTGTATTGGCAGGAAGAAAAATAAAACAACAAGAAACAGAGTAAAATAGAAATGAGCATTTTAAACCTTAATTAATACCTGAATCTGATGGAAGCTTTCATTTTTTTTGTGGGAAGAGCCATACGGTAGCATATCCAGAGGAACTCGGGAGTGAAAGAACAGTACACTTATCAATGGTGATCAAGAGTTTTGGATAAAATGAAATTCTGTATTTTTTACAGAAGGAAGAAGTGCTAAAATCCACATCAAAAGGAGACCCTTGATTAAGAAGTCCCTATAACCTGACACAGTTTCTTCCAGTTAAATATTACCAAAAGATCATCTGTTACATAATCCTCATTTCTGGATTACCACTTTATTGAGACCCCATAATATAATATTGCAACTGAGGGACATTGTTCTCATAAGCCGCTGTCTTTACACAAAGATTTTAAAGAAAGTAAAGATAATTTTTATGTAAGTCAGGGATAGGCTACCCCTGGCACATGTGCCAATTAGTGGCACATGAAGACAATTTCCTCAGCAAGGTGTGCAAGGAAATTTTTTTTAGAAAAACTTCTTTTTTTAAAGTTGCTGCTCTGGGCTCTCCGGAGCAGCCACAAGTTCCAGCAACATGGCAGGCACTGGGGGCACAGGCAGGGACAAAGCCTGCACTCTGCAGACCCTGGCTCCTGGCCCTGGTCTGCACCCTCCAGCCTGGCCTGGCCCTTTGAGAAGAGCTGTGGGTGGGCGAAACCAGGGCCCTGGCAGGCGCTGCGGATGGCCCTGTGCCGGAGACTCCCAGCTGGCTCAGCCTTGAGCGCTGCCCACCACAGCTGTTCCTGAAGCCTGAGTGACTCCTGCAGCTGGGCCTTTGTACCAGGGGCAGCTCTGCCCCACGTGCACTGTGTACAGGGAGGCCAAACCTAGAGCCTGGCGTCATGCCCTGTCCGGCAGCGTCCCCTCACAGGTAGGGCAGGTGTGGCCCATCCCCGCAGTGATGCATGGGCTGAGCCCCACCTCAAGTGGTGCTGGGCACACCCGCCCACTGCGGCCCAAGTCTGCGGGGCCCCAGGATAGCACCCACATCCTACCCAGCTCCTGCTCTCCTCTGGCTGTCATGTTTCCAAGGGCCCAGCCGGCCCAGCCTGCCTGCAGCACCGGCCCCGTGCCTACTTCTCCCCATGCCATCCAGGCCCTACCCTGAGCACCCAGCCCCAGTGCCTAGCACCCTGGTACTGCCCCTGCCCAGTGGGATGTGGCATCCGTCTGCCTGAGCCTTGTCTAGGCCTGCTCCCTGTCGGGGAGGCCTGAGCACCCCTGCCCTTGGTGCCTGCTGCTGGGGTGTTGCTGCCTCCCTCCCGCGGACACTGCCCTGGACCAGCGGGCCCGAGCCACAGCCGGTAGCAATGGGAGACCTAGGCGGTGAATGACACACCCTCTTTCTCTTTTTCTTTGTTTGCTCTCTGTTTTCTCTCTTCTCTTTCTCTTTTTTCTTTCCCCTCTCTTTTTTCTCTGCTTTTCTCTCCTTTTTCATGTTTATTTTATCTTCTTCTCTCTCCCTCTTTGTCTCATTTTTCCCTTCTCTGTTTTTCTTCTCTCCTTTTTCTTTCCCCTTTTCCTCTTCTCTTTTATTTTTTCTTTTTCTCCCTTGTTGTCTTTCTCTCTTTTTTATATCTCCTCTTCTTTTCTCTTTCCTCTCCTTTTTCTCCCTTTTTTCTTTCTTTTTCTTTTTTCTCTCTCTCATCACAACATGCTTAACAAAAAAAGAATACACAAGAACAAAGGTAGTATATAAAGATTTTTTTATTTTCACCAGATTTAGAATTTTTAGAAAACCTAGTATCGCCTTAAAAGAAAAAAGCAACATTTAGGTTTATTAACTATATTAATATGCATCCCACCATGGATCCCCTAAATCAGTTTTGTTTTTCTGTTATGCTGGCACTCTGACACATTACAAGGTAGACATTTAGGTTTTTTTCAGCACTCTGGCCAAAAATGTTGCCTACCTCTAATGTAATTTCTACATACTACAAATAGAAAAAAATGTATGTAATGCTATATTTTGTGTAGATATATATTTATGTACATTATTGTAAAAACATTTTTAATACACTCTATTAGCTAGTAATGTAGAAGAGTGACCTAGGTTGAAAGATTCAAATTAGCTAGTTGCAACACTGCAAAAGTCACGAGCAGATGAATCAGTGGCATACTGCAATACATAGCCATAATTTGAGGGAGCATAAGAGCTTAATTCATACCAGGCTTTTCTGGAGATGAAAGACTATTGTGGGCTCATTGGATGCCCTGAGTTCCTCCTTAATGTGTAACAGATGAATAACAAGGAGACAAAAGGAATTGATTTTCAGCCTCTGAAAGTTTCTCAGGAAGAAAGAGTCTAGGGGAAGTGTACATACCCTTTAAGTACTAACTGTTCCACTGCAGAATTAAATGAGACATAAATTCAATTTATTGGCATTTTGTAGCTAAGATATTCAAGGATGGGTTTTTTTCCCTGTAGTATGTTCACAGGAAGAGTATTTGTTATGATCATTAAAGTGCTTTCATTGTCATGTATACATACAAGAGATTCTTATTATGAAAGCTGAAAATTCAAATGTAAACGCCTAAGAGGAAATTGTAAATTATGTCTGTTTAATAAGTCAGTGTACAGTAGGATGGCTAGCTGCAACACTTGTCTACCAATATACAGAGACCTTTCTACTACAAATACATGTATATTGCAAGAGGCGCATAGTGTGCATTCTGAAATTTTACCCCTGAACAATAACATTTCAGAAAGTGGCAACAGAGTAACAGCCATCTTTATTTTACATTCTAGTTTTATTTCCAACCAGGATGATAACTTCCTGCAAATATAAATAAAGCAATTTTTTGTTTAGCCTAATGTCAAAGAGATATGGATAAAAAATGTATCCATTATAGGTCCTGTGTATAAACAGTGTTTACACACAGTGTTTAAACAGTGTTTAAACTCAGTGTTCACAGCCCTGTTTAGCTACCCTTAAGGTAGAATCAGCCTTCCTAGCAAGATCAAGCCTCATCTTAAAATATAGTTTAAATAAAATCTAGTGGCTTCATCCCATAGCTATGATTTTATATAGGCATTAATGGTAAAATCAAAATCCATAGGATTACTCAAATGTGTGAGAGCTGTAGAACATATGAAAACAATTCAGCAGAAAAACTGAAGTTTGGTTCAGATTTTTGTGTACACACACATTTCTGTGTATATTACAGAGCGGGCTGGTTGCAATACCTACCTCTAATAGTTAAAATGTATTAGGTCCTTAATTTCAGTTGCTCTTAATTTTACCAAATCCTATAAATTGAGTAAAATATCCCATCATTACCCTCTGACTTCTTTGGAAAGGTATAAAAATTGGTCAGTAACTTGTTTAAATAAGATCAGAGCAAAATAGTTTTGCCAGTGTTTTACAGTGGTTGGGGAGGGTGCGGTTTTTGGAAGAGTTCTAGTGAGATTCAAGTTTGAGGCAAAAATAGAAATGTGTTCTAGTGTCAGCATAGGGTCTTGCTCTTTCAGTGAAAATCCACCCTTATTTGGTCATGGTGGATTTGAGTTTCTATCTGCACGGGGTCAGTAGAGATGGTTACAGGCATAGTGCTAAAATCTGTGAATTTACATATACACTAAGCATGTTCCAGCCACACACAATTTCCTATGTTCTTAGACCATTTAAGCATAATTTCAGGCAAAGTACAGCTCTAGACATAGGGGTGATTTTAACAATAGCTGTTGCCTCTCTCAAGTCTAGAGAAAGGCATAATGAACATCACCAGTTAGTCTAATTTACAGTAACCTTATTCAGCCTTCCCTGAGCCATTTATTTGTTGGTTCTGTTTTCTTAATAGTATCATTATTTCCATATCTGTACCTGTAAAAATATCAGTTTCCATGGCATTTCTCCATGAGCATGGAGACTGGCCTAGCTTGCATTTTTGGTTTTAGTTCTTTGAATGCTACGAGTTCCAAAGTGAGGCAATGAAGTCAAAGACATTTGGTGTTGGAAGTAAACTCTCTTGGGGTGATTGTGGGTGTAAAAGCAGTAGGACAGAAGCAAGTCTACCTGTCAACATAACCATTTCAGAACCACAAATGATTTCTTTATCATTTCCTTGCTATTACATAAAAAGGGAAACTAGGCAAAGGATGATCCCTTCATCAGTAGCTGATTTGGCTAAGCACTGAAACATGTGTGAGCAGCCTCTTTAATAATGGCTGTGCTGGCTTTGGCTGTGATGTAGCATTGTGCAAATCAATTTTAATAGTAAGAGTGAACAGCTTAGCAAAGAGACTTACTGCCCAGATTACTGAAAAAATTAAAACATCTGTCTTGCTTCTCCAGTGAAAAATGCCCCTGAAAAGTTTTATGCTCACAGTGTTTTATGTTCTTCACTGCTCTTGACGAAGGACAACATAAATGTTAAAGTTCACTTCAGTTAAAGCAGATGCTATTTTTTTTTCTTGACGTCTGCTTAGATTAAACAAATGTCTAACTTGTCTTAAGAAGTGTGTAGTGTTAGGACTTGTTTATATTGCATTTGTTGATGACGTATGTGAATATCACCCTTATCTTACACTATGAAAACAAGTGGTCCCGGTCTTATGCTGACCTAATAGTGGTCAGAATTCTATCAGCTGGTCACTCCTCACCTTTTAGGCTGACATGTAGACAAACCCCACTTTTATGCCCACAGCAAAATAAACACTTTCTTAGGTTAATGTATTTTATTTGGCAGTCACAGCTTGGCTTCCTAAACAATAAAACATCATGGGTTTGTAAGCCCTATGTATTTCGCTGTCAGTGGTTACCTAATCACAGATTTCTGCAGCTTTAAAACAGCTTTGCATGTACTTAGATATGAATAAAATTTTCAGCGTAAATTAGGAGCGCAAGTCCCATTAACTCGGGGGCAGGCAAAATGTGGCCCGCGGGCCATATTGGGTATGTGGCAGACTCCATTTCCCAGCAGTGTCAGCCCATGCTGATGGCCAGTTTCTGTGGAGGCCCCAGGAGTGGCTGAGCGGTGACAGCGGGAGATCGGCCCAGCAGTGCTGGCAGGGCACACAGCAGGATGAGTTGCTACACCAGGGCTAGGATTTTGCAGTGGTGACAGCATGGTTCAGGGCAGGGGCAGAGCTGAGATCCACTGCCCACACACCCTGGGTAGGGGCTACTGGGAAATGGAGTCCAGCTGCTGGCCAGATCCACCATTTTGCCGCCCCCTGAATTAACTTCTGATGGAGCTTAGTTGGAATTTTCAGTACCTCCAAAGCTCTTGAGGCCTTTTAGAAAATCATGCTTGCAGTGGTAAGTTCTAGCTAAATATATGTTTTTTATTTTTAGAATGCCTTTTTATAGCATAGCCCCCTTTTATAACACTGTGCACTCGATAAATCATGGATATTTTGTTTTTCTCTTTATTGATTAACCTATGGTGCCAAGATTCAGATTCTCTCATCCCTTACAATGACTGTAACAGTGTAACTTCCACCAGACAGGCTCTTGCGGTGTAAGATTTCCTGGCTCTTACACCGCAAGAGCCAGGAAATCCAAGCTCTTGTGGTGTAGAAAGATTTAACAGTTGCATCAGTATCAAAGGACACTGATGTCACCTATTCCAATGTAACTGTTACATCTGCATGATTCTGTAACGATACAGGTGTAGTAAAATTGTACTAACTTTAACCCTGTTTCACTGTCAAAGAACACTTTGGCTCACTTGTATCATGCAGATGTACGAGTTAAATCGTAACAGCTGACGTCTGCTCCCAAGTGGCAGCTCCCTCTCCTCCTTTTAAAGCAAGTCAAGTGAAAAGTATATTTTGTCCAAGTCCTAAATACTATACTGCGATTGACTTTCCTAGTGCAGTGGAAAACATCAAAAACTTTGGCAAAAAGTGATACTGCATAGTATTAATATGGCAATATATTTCTTGAATACTTTAAGGCAGAGGGTAAGGGGTTGTTTCCTTGCCTTTTTCATATGAGACCCATTTTGATTCTGCACAGAAAGTGTTAGGATAAATTAAATATTTAAAAGAGTATTTAGAATAAATATTTAAAATATCTGTAAATACATATATTTTTTAAAGTTGCCCAATGGAACCAAGATCTTGGGGCAAAAGAGTTAACACACAGCCCAGTGTGAGAAGCCTCAAAGATAAAGACTGAAGAGTAATATTTAGTCCAAGAATTTTCACAAAGACAAACAAGTTCCTGAGTTACTAGCTGGTTTGCCAAAGTGCTCAGAGGGTAGGGGGGGGAAAAAAAAACAAGAAAACCACATTTTGAACAGTGATAGAGCTATTATTTATCTCCAAAATGTGGATCTAATGGTTCAACAAAAGTAGAGCATTTGACTCAACAGGCAGTTGAGTGATTTAAGCTATTGGGACATCAAGCTAGTCTTTTTGACAACCAGAAAGATTGTAGTCGTCCAGATTCTAGTCCCAAAGGACTCTGTTTACTTAACAGTTTACCATTAGAAGTGTGTACTATAGAAGTACAGAGGGACATGCTGTCTCTGTACAGAGCTTAACTAGAATCTCCAGCATCTTTTCTGTTTGAAACTGGTGAACCTTGAAATGCAGTGAGACTAAAACCTAGAGGACCAGCTTTTTGTCCCAAACTTTTTGAACAAAGAGTAGATGTGTTTTGCCAGTTGTAGGAGATACATTGAGTGTTATTCTGGGTAATAAAAATGTAACCTATCAACCAGATTGAGGGCCAGATCCTCAGCTGGACTTGTTTAGCCAAGCTCCATGAAGTTAATATCTCTTTGAAGTCAGTAAAGCTAAAGTTGAGTTATGTAAGATGAGAACCTGGCCTTCTGTGTGGCCCTAGGCAGAGTACACAGGAGGATCATAGAGAAGAGTCTTATCAATCAGCATGGCAGATTCTAGTTTTGGCTGCCTCTGGAGTTCTAAATGCAACAAGAACTGATGTAGAATATTGAGCCAGTACTTATGGAGTTATACAAAACACACAATCATGTAAATTCCTTAGTTATATAATTGCCTTCTAAATAGATAAACTTCACTGAATGTCTTAGACAATACTGCTACAATATGAAATGCATAGCACACAGTACTTATACCTTGAAATGTGCCTTCCCAATTAATAATAGCCTGTTAATCTATAAAAGAAGCCGTTGTGGGACAGTATATTATATGTCTTAAAATATAGATATTATGACAATGCAAATATCCATATTCATTCATGTTTGCTTATGCTAATTTACACTTAAGAACTGCTCTTTAGTGCTTTTAAATACAATAATTTTGTGCCTAAATGTGAATCATAAAATGAAATAATTTTAAAATGAATGTTATGTGCTTTTATTCCCACAATTACACTAAAGTTGTAATGACCTGTTAAATTATAAATGATACGTGTGGTGGACAAAAGCATGTACCAGCCAATGTATGCACATTAAGTAATCACTTAAAGAGCTGTAGAATGACTTGTAACTTAATAAAATCTTGCACTCATTTAGCAAATGTTCAAAGATCTATACAGACTGATGATTAACATCTGATATTGAAAATAATAAAAATAAGCAGTCACAAAATAGCCTTGAAATGTAAATGACTACTGATTTACTATCACTAAAAATGATTTTAAGATAGTATCTGCTGCATGATCTCTCTTTTATTAAGGCTGGGCCAGAGGTCTAGATTTTTGAAGCCCTAGGATGGGGTTGGTGGGGAGGACAGGGGGAGGCTTTAGCCCTGCACCTCCCAAACCAAAAGCCTTTCCTGATATCAGGAGAAAGGGACACACAAGGGTTTTAGAATTCTGTGTGGAATCTTGTGATTTGCTTGTAATATGTCACTGTGCAGATGTGTGAGGAATAAACACTTCAGATAAGTGTGAGTTAGCACATCAAATTCAAACTTAAAGGGAGGCGAACAGAAGATGTTTAGAAGATTGCTTGTGCTAAGAAATTTAAACAGATATACACTACATTTTCCAGCATCAAAACTAAGGAATTTTACCATGTGTGGTCCTGATGCTGGAGTCAGATCAGCATAAGGAAGACTCCTGGACCTGTTCTGTGGCAAATGGATTCAACACCTTAGGCAATGGAGCTTTCCAGCATAGGCAATGGAGCTTTGATTGTAGGATAAGAGGACTATGGGTTGTATTCAATGCTGGAAACCAAAGGCCATTTCCACTTGAACTGGAAGGTAACTGTAGACAAATATGCTCCAGGTACAATTGCATCTCACTAGTTACTATATAAACAGGCCTAATTTATTTATATTATAGTTATTTTTCTTTTTTGGAATAAGGTGTTTTTTAATTGACATACATTTAAAATATAGTGAAACTAGGCAGTCCCAAAGCTGGTAGGATGGTCTTACTTTAGAGCTGAGATTAAGCAGAATTAATCTGAAACAATGAATACTGAATCAAAACCAGGTGATGTCAGACATGAAGTCTGAATCCCCAACAGTTTAGCTACAAAACACATCTGTTTCTGTGCACTGGTAATTCCACCTTTTTTAAAAGTGTTTTTAAAGATGGGAACAATTTTACAAATTGAGGGGGAAAAAGTCCCCAACACATGTATTTGTAATTACCTGGTTTAGTCTGTGTGTTTAATCGTTTAAATTGAGACTGCCACATACATCTGATTTCAATCTGGAGGACAGTTACCGTTCTTGCATCTGCCAAAAAGGTCCAGTGCCAGAAAAAGGTTAGAGCTAACGCCATGTTGTTGTCCAAAGAAGCCACTTGATTCCAATTAAATGCTTAATTTCCTTAAAATATTGCTTTGGATTTAGGTCTTTGTTCTGTTCTGTAATCAGGATTTTTTTTTTTTCCGCAGTTTAGGAATATTACTTTTAGATTGGCTGTGCTCCAGCATCTAGCTGGCATACTGTAGTAAAGCGAACAACATGTGTATTCAGTGGTGGCTTTCCTGTCCTGTAAAGATTTAGCAACTGACTTTTTCACTAGTGAAGTAGTCTTTATGCTGACTCCAGTGATGCTGTTTAAAGGGTGCATATCAAATGTTTGCCTAGGTCTTTGAAGGACAAGAGTCTTAACTGTTTTCCCCCCTGCCTCTTATTTTCCGTGTAATTTCTCATCCTTTTTATATTTTTAAATAAATCTGGTAGACAAATCCATGTGAAATTGTAGGTCAATACTTACAGGTGATTAGCCTGGTGGCAAGAGCCAATAATCTAAAATGGTGTGTTAGCCTAACTGATCACAAAAATAATCTTGACACTTGTATGCCACAAACAGAATCCAGAGCAGTGTTCTTCTAGGTTTCTGTCCTACTTCTCAACACAAAAATTCTGATGGTAACTAATGCATCTGGTGGAGTTGCTATGGCCCAGATTCAGTCTGTGGGTGTCTTCAGTATTTGTTTTAACACCTA